>NC_054554.1:3974000-4011500 GCF_017654505.1 Polyodon spathula
CAAAACAAGTTACATGTTTTGATTCAAACACATGCTCCCTTGAGAAAGACATGAACAGCATATCGAAACAAAGGGCAGCTGGCTCTTTGAGCTAATACCTATATATATATATATATAATATATATATATATATATATATATATATATATAAATGAATCATGTGATTGGTTAAAACCTCATCACATGACCAAAAATAGCTCCAACTATTGCCCCAGTGACTCTATTTTCGGTCAATAGTTTTTTTTACAAGCGCCCTCAAATTATGTCATCACGCTGAACGTCCTTCCTCTCTTCATACAACAAAGAAAAATGGCGGACAACAGGAAATTATTTACTAAATATACTACAGAGAAAAAGATATACAATAAGACAAAGATGCTGCAAACACTAAAATCGTCATAGAAAACTTGGCTTTCAGTGCTTTCTGACTTCCTAATCCAAGTCAACAATGTAAATAAATACGACCTTCACAAACTCAAGCGACTCATCCGAGAATTCTATGCCGCAGTGAGAAAGTCAGAAGGACAGTTCTGTGCCAATTATTTATTTATTTTTTAATAGCTGTGCGCTATGGACTTCAAAAGCATTACTTTCTTGACGGATTCATAAAACAAATATGGACTGCAGACCTCGGCTCATAGTGGGAAACTAAAGGCCCCTCAGGAAGAACTATAGTTAACTCCAGGGGACAATGCCCTCAGCGGCTTCGGGCATGACACTATACTGCTCTTCTCCAGGCCATATTTACTATATATATTTATGTATTTTTCCTCTTTTTCCCTCAACCAGTCCTCTACAGATTGGTATTATAACTAATATTAATTAGAGTTAATATTATTACAAGGCAACACTCAACACTAACAGTGACCATATGTGTATTAGGTGGTTATTGTATTTATTCCTCTGTCAGAGCAGTTAAAATCTAACACCTGCCTTTAAACTAGCCATTTCTCTTTAAAAGAACTTCATAAAACTAGTTTTTAGATGCAGCTTTTTCCATTCAAATGATTATTGTAATGATAATAAAAAAATTTGCTCATTGCCAAATTGCGCTCAATGATCTTATTAATTTATGAATGTATCTAGGCCGTGTTGGGCTAGCTTCATCACCTAAAAGCGTTATAAATAAATGAAATCTGTAAACACACTGTTTTAATGAATTATGAATGAACCAGGGGAAAAGGGGGCGAGTGTGGCTTTCACTGAGGCATTTGTGCCACTTAGCCACTTTGGAATGACAACGTCAGATTAGGGGGACGCAGTGTCAAAACTGGAACATCAGACCGTCCTGACAAGGAGAAGATAGGCATTTGACTGTGAGGGCTGTTGGCAGGGAGTGGGGTTGCAGAGTCCCACCGGATTTGTCAGGCTCATCCACAGTCTCCTCTCAGCAGGAGACCGCCAGCATGGGTCCTGACTCGTCACCTGTCTAGGTGAGCCGCCTGTGCTGGCATGCAAAGTGACAGGTCGCGTATGCATCGCTGTCCCTCTCCTCTGCCTGCTGTAGTGTTGCCAGTCACCAGGGCTCCGGCACCCTCTGACATCACGTGATGCCACTGTCAAGTGATCACCTTTGGCTTTCCTTATCAAAAAGACAGCCTCCTTTTTGACTATTCGAATATCTTGGTGAATAAAACCTATGCTGGTGCTTGACTCATGCAGGCCACTGCGCTATTTGTACTTGTAAATTATTTGAACTTTGCTTACTTTGTGTGCACTCTGGTTGAAGCACCTGCTCCAAACACAGATTCATGTCTGTATTTAAATTTTTAAAATTTTAATAAACAGGGATACGGGTAACATGTAAACTAAGCAGTCAGGTAATGTGAAGGGAAAATATAATATGCAGAATACATTCACAGAAACTACAATATATTTCCCATTTCTCATAAAAACAATCTGGTTGTTTTCTATTAGGTAGACATTATTGTAAGAGCATCTCTGCATATGAAAGCCCCAGTGAAATGAATTTCTCCTTTTTCACAATGACTACCAAACCGTAGTTCTCCTTTTCAGTGGCTAATACAGTCAAATTGTGTGCCATGCCAGCAAACGATTGAAGACCGCTTATATTTCTCAGGATGGGCTGCTGCAGTGAACTACAAATGTATAAGAAATGCAAGCTTGTTAAACAAAACCAAAAATGTTTCTAAGTAGCAGTTAATCTCAGTTCTTACACGTGAAGCCATGAAGGGCTTTCATCAGGATGGGTTCAGTAGCAGTAATCAGTTAACAAATTACAATTTTGCGAATTTAAGCTGGTTGTCTAGTAAATTCATGCAACTGATCACAGTTATTAAATTACTGAATCTGCAAAAGAAGCAATCAAACCCCTTATTAGAGTTGCTGGGAGTGAATGTTAAATGTCAAGGAGTTAGCAATGCGCTACAGGGAAGCACACTGCACTTAAACTATCAGCACTTTTTCAATGCTTGTGCATTCAGCAAAGACTCCCATCATAATTAACTGGTGTTAAAATAAATATTTTTTACAAACTACCTAGGAAACAATTCCAGAGTGCTTTACATCAAAGTCTGTCTTAGTGCAGTGGCATTCAGCGATACAGGTTATGGTTTTATCACTGTGATCAAATCATTTAAAACAGGCACTAGAGTGGCATGCAGCATAGTTCTCCATTTCCAAACTGGATTTTTCACACTATTTGTGAAATGTGTTTGTGCTACTTAGTTGCTAGCATATCGCATCCCAATTTTGGAGTGAATTTTACTACCGAAATATAGTTAATCTATAACAAAATGTGTTACTAATATGCATTAAAATAAACAAGAAGTAACCATTCATGACTACGGTTCATGACTAAAGTTAAACAAAATCCTGCTATACGCAACACATGCAGTTTGAAAGCCACATTTGTGCTGCCATTGTCTCTATAATAATAATTAATCAGTAAGTAATATGCCCAGTATATTTTTGGTAAGCGATAATGTAGCTTTAACAGTACAGCAAATGGCTCAGTTTCACAGCAGTGTTGCCCTGATTTCTGTTTGATGCCTATGCAGTATTATAAATAATGAGGACAAATGGGCTTAACATTGTGTTTAGCAGAGAATCGTAGGCAAATTGTAAGGCTGATAAACAAAGTAGTTTGCATTCCTCTTACACAACACTGTCTTGGAACAATAGTACTGAATGTATATGGCTGAAACCCTGCAGGGTGATCTACAGGGATACTAAGGTCATCCAAACATACTGCTGGGGGGGGGGTTGGTCAAAAGTTCATAGCTGCAGTATTGTAGGTTATACTTGTATTGTGAACCTTAGAACCATATCTTTATGAAGCAGACACTTAAGAAGGTATGTATTCACTTTAAGAACTGGGTTTTTCTTTGAAGCCTGTCTGGCTGTATCTGTTAGTTTAAAAAAAAAAAAAAGAAAAAATTCTCATTCTAAGTTTTAATGTATAAGCCTGCAACAGTAAAGACCTGGGGCTTTGTTTGCAGTTACACAGTCAAAGGAAAATCCTTAAAAACATTACAAAAATAGTGCATACTCTAGTAAAGGGGCACAAGACTCGAGTTTGATGCTTGAGAATACTGTGAGGCAAACAGATTTAAAATTGAGTGTCACCCTTGAGGTTAATCTGTAGCCTAATAATTTATTTAAAAAGCTTTCTTGAGCCTGTGTCTGCTGAAAAATAGAAAAAGGTCTGAAACAGTTATTCGTGTTGTACAAAAGTGCGTTTGTTGTGTACAGAGGGACTCTTGAGATGTGGTAGTTTATTAGAGTATGATGCTACTGTTACACTGCTGTCCTAGAGGGAATGCTGTGCGTCATCATTTGCAAAATTTGCTTCAAAGATACTTATGCAGCCATAGATATATGTTTTTCTGAATTGTAACACAACCACATACAAATGAACTGTTATCAAAACAATGCATGTGTATATTCTTTACTCAACATGTTTTTATATTTTTTGAAAATGTGACAAGAAGACAAAAAGATGTATTAATGAATAGAGAGCTTAAAACCTGTTAAAGATAACAAAAAATGGTATGCATCACTATCATCTTAAATGCTTTAAAAGGCATCTGTATTGAGGTTTAATGTAGCTGTGAAACCTTCTCACAACACTTATGATTCCACTAGTCAGCTGTGTTTAATGTAAATATGCTGTCAGATACTCTTCAAGTGAATGGAATAAGCAGATGATTAGCAGTGTTCTCAATAGTGTTTATGCATAATCTTACAGTGTGACGCTACTGCTCTATTGCCTCTTACTGTCAGCGTTTCAGAACCTGTAATATTTCTTAATCTGTAGACATTTGATTTGTCATTACCAGATTTGTATAAATGGTCAGTTATCTCCATTGAATATGCATATGTGGGAGAAGTCTCCCTGATTTGGTACAGTGGCTGTTCAGGTACTGTAAACAACCTACAATACTGTACAGAAAATATATTGTATGTACACATATTGTAAAATGATCCTACTAAGAAGATCACACCGCTAAACCATGCAGGCTCAAGCTGCATGTCTTAATTGGTAGTTAATGTTTTCATAACTACACTGGACCTTATTGAAAGAAATTCTTGTAGGTCTGCCATAATTATAATTTATTCAAGTTTTGTACTATTTCTGTTATAATAGCTCTGTTAGGGTTTGTGTGTGTGTGGAGGATTACATTTTAATATTACAATCAGCACTCGCATGTCTGACCCTATAAAATTTTGTCAGTGATGGTTAAACGAATGTGACACATGTCTTATTATTTAATCTGATTTGACATGTATGTAGGTGAGCACTATATTTTCAACAGAAGTAGTATTTTAATTCAGAATGATATGATTCTGAAATATCGCTTGCCAAAAGAGGCGACTGGATACGTGAACTGTAATACAGTACATACTTTTAAATCCAGTACGTATTTTAGCAGTATGTAAAATTCCCCATTAACGACACAACAGCAAAATGAAATCAAAATGTTACCCGTGCACAGAACAGCGTAAAACGTAAAAGGCAATGAAATTTAGAAAAAGTATTAAAAAATAACAACACCACCATTTTCCCGAATTAAAACAGTATCCAAAGTCAGTCTTCAAAATTGGAGCATGTAGTGTTTGATAAGATCACATAATAAAAAAGCTAGCTGTGATGGTTAAACATGTAATTTATAACTTTGAAGAGATGGGTTTTGTATCAGAAAACTGGTGACAGAGTCAGAAATCAAGTGTGACGGGTAAGTGCATACATTTGTTACATATATATAATGGGGACTGATTTTATCCTGAATACAAGGACGGTAAAACACGACTGACATGTATCTGATTGTTGTATATCTGACTGCTCACTGTAGTTCTAAATATAATAACCTGTATTTACTGTATTGCTGTTTTCATGTACTATAAAGTCATTACATCTATGTAAAAATCTTTAAATTCTTACTGAAGAACACAATCTAGTTGATTCTTTTGAGTATTTGGCCCACTATTGTAAGGCTTTCAGCCTTGTGAAAATATTACAGTATACATGTTTTGTACTGGAAGTTTGCATTAGTTTCAGTGGTTTCAATGGGAATAGTGCAGAGTATCCAAAGATTTTCTTGAGATAGGTGACACACGAGCGGTTAACGGCTGTTCCTAGAAGCCAAAACATTTTTTTGCTGTTTTTCGTTATCTGATTCTTGCAATGGTCATTGCTATTATCATAGAGTACTGTGTTATCCACTGGGACTGTGGTCCCTGCCTGGATAGATGTGGTCAGACAAGGCTTCTAAAACGTTAACTTGTAGCTGTAGAGAGTCCACATTCATCAGACCAGGTCGATGTGATTGCACAGGGATCAATGGGAGAAGACCTGTACGCTCCCTCTCAGGCAGCAATGCGCCTGCCCTACTGGCTGCGAATTCTCACACAATTCTGCGTCCCAGGACCATTTGTCTGCGAATGTCAAATTGCAATAATTAAGCATTATTGATCTTAAATTCAATTAGCTTTATTAACACAGGTCATGATAGTAGCAAGTTAGAGGGAGGAGGGATGGTACTGAGGGAGGTGTGGTTTTTATTTTATATCCCCAAGACTTGTAGGGCTGTCAGCTTAAGGCTACAAACCATTTTCACTGTAATAATTCCACATTTCAGTTACTGACATATTGGCGAGAGGTATTTTAAATTATAAATGTATGGGTTGCTTCTATATATAGTAGGTTAATCATTTTTTACACTGATTCCTTTCAGTGAAGGGCTATATATTTAGTCTGGCGCAAATGTTCTATCACTACCCCCTTCCCCCAACCCACCTTTTCCCCCTTTCAATTTAATATGTACTTTTTTTTTTTGGCAGCATCCCCCTGTTAGTTATAATGCTACACAAGTTGGAAATGTAGACACTAATGTGTATACTAATTATCTTTATTACAAAACCACAGGCTTGTATTAAACTTGAAGAGGAGGCATATTCGGACCTTTTTCATATTAGCTTTTGTGGCCTTGAAGTTTGGTATGTCATGTGGCTTTGTCAGAAATATTTACATATTAAACACAAATGACAAGTAGGTGGTAAAATACCTGTTAGTTATGTTTTCCGTACAACAATGCACTGCTAAATGCTACAGATAGCATAGTATTTCAATGACAGTATTTTCGCCGTCACGGTTGATACACTACATGCAAGCTTTAGTAAAAACCTGAGCTGGAGAATGAGAGCCATGCAGTAAAACAACATGTATCTGTTGGGGAGGCAACTGTAGTTACAGCTGCAGGCATACACACTTGCTCACTGTCTCTGAAACCTTCACTGTCAATAAGTAGGAATCCTATATGTGTCAAAGCGAAATTTAAATTCTCAAGCAGGCGCTGGTGTACTTTATAGGAATGACGTATCCCCCCCACATACTGGCGGATCAAGGGTAAAATGGAAAAAGAGAGAATATGGTATGCTGGTTGTAAGTACGTTTTACAAATGTATGTCCCTTGGCAGAAAGTGGTCTGTTTAGTGTCTCCTTTAACTTGGTTTACACCTCTGTCTCGCTAATTGATGAGTTGTGGAACAGATTATTATTGTTACTTGATGTTTTGATATGTCATTTATTTTGGCTGTCAGTTGAATTTTCATTGGTCAGCAGTGTATGTGTATATATGCTAAACATGCTTAAATACTTACCAAATATATACAGCATATAAAACACATTAAAGAACGCACCCAGTTATATGTTTTTAATTGTCTGAAATGTTGTCTAATAAATCCAAAGGCATGGCTATAGTATGCCAGACATTCTAAAGCTTCCCCCTAGCATTTATGTAGGTGAGTTTTCATAGGGAGTGTGGTACTGATGCTTCAATAAAAATGGGTCAAATGTTTTGTCAGCTGTACAGTATACTTGTATGGTAAGCGATAAATAATCTTTGCATGCTTTAGATTCACTCACAGGTCCAGAGGATTTGTTTTTTAATTGCTCTAAATATATGTGGTTGACTTGAATTGTTATTGAAATGTATATACCTTCATTTTATTAAAAAAATAAAAATAAAAGATATCTCTAGAAGTGTAATGAGAGAAAATTCATGCTTAATTTAAATTGTGAATCTGTCTGTTAAGAACTGCATTAGAGGTAGAAGAAGCATAAGACATATTAATTGACAGACAGGAACTGCTGTCTCTGTGGTTGATACAAGTAATTTATTACTTTAGAAATGAATGCCACCTCCAGAATGTGCTTCATTAATTTCAAATTTAGTTTTAATTTCAAGCTGTTGCCCCTTGAGAAGAATAAGGTGACATATTGTGTTTGAAGAGAGAATTATTTTTGCTATGAAAGAAAAAAAAAACACTAAATTGATTTATTATATGTTGCAAATATTATAGATATATATATATATATTATATATATATATATATATATATATATATATATATATATATTTGTAAGCAGGTCTGTGGCAAAATGCAGCAACAATTATTGTAACAAATTATTATTTTTTACTAACTACAATATCTAAATTTATTGTTTTGTATACAGAATTAAGGAATTAAAACCTTTATCACATTTTTTTTTTACCCTTGCTTAAAATTGATATGGTCTGTTTTTTGACTAATTGGGCTTTCTCTTGTTTTCACAGCCTATGTTCCAGACGAGCTAAAGGCAGCGGCGCTGGTGGACGAAGACGTTGAACAAGATGAATCGGTCGGGGACGAGGAACCCCCAGTCAAGTATATGTGCTCAGATAAGGATTTCTCAAAAGACTCTCAGAGCTACCAGGACTCCCCGGCGGCTGAGTTCTCAAGCCACGAAATGGACAGTGAATCTCATCTGAGTGAGGCCAGTGATCGCATGTCAGACTTTGAGAGCGCCTCGATCAAGAACGAGGAGGAAATCAAGGAGCTGTCAGCCCCCAGTGAGGACACCCCTGCACCGGACAGCCTGGAGCAGATGAAGGCAATCTACAACAGCTTTCTGACCAACCCGTACTGGTCCACCCTCAACCTGAACCTCAGCCAGACCACAACTGAAAAGCCTCAGGGCAGCAGCAGTAGCAGTAGCAGCAGCAGCAGTAGCAGTTGTGGGAGTGGCAGCTATGACTGGCACCAGTCCGCCATGGCAAAGACTTTTCAGCAGGTGTCTCAGAACAGGCTCAACCCAGAGCCTAGCCTTTTCAGCACGGTTCAGCTCTACAGGCAGAGCAACAAACTGTATGGCTCCATTTTTACTGGGGCTAGCAAGTTCCGCTGCAAAGACTGCAGTGCCGCTTATGACACATTGGTAGGGCTGACGGTACACATGAATGAAACGGGACACTACCGCGACGACAACCATGAGACAGACAGCAACAACCCGAAGCGCTGGTCCAAACCTCGCAAGCGCTCCCTGCTGGAGATGGAGGGTAAGGAAGACGCCCAGAAGGTCCTGAAGTGCATGTACTGTGGCCACTCCTTTGAGTCATTGCAGGACCTTAGTGTCCACATGATCAAGACGAAACACTACCAGAAAGTGCCTCTCAAGGAGCCTGTGACCCCTGTGGCAGCCAAAATCATCTCCTCCACCCGCAAGCGGGTACCCATCGAACTGGACTTCCCCAGTTCTCCAGATTCCTCGGCAGGGACACCCAAATCTTTTTTAACTGACCCCAGTGATGTCCTGCATAAGACCTCCAACCCTTACATTACCCCCAACAACCGATACGGCCACCAGAACGGCGCCAGCTATGCCTGGCAATTTGAGTCCCGCAAATCCCAGATCCTCAAGTGCATGGAGTGCGGGAGCTCCCACGATACACTGCAGGAGCTGACCGCTCACATGATGGTCACAGGCCACTTTATAAAGGTGACAAACTCAGCCATCAAGAAAGGGAAACCCATTGTGGAAGCCCCCATTACACCAGTGGCAGCCACTCCACAAGAGGAGAAGGTGCAGTCAGTACCTTTAATGGCCACAACCTTCTCGCCTCCAGCTGCTACCCCTTCCAGCATATCCCCAAAGCTATGTGTAGAGATCAAGAAAGAAGAGATGGAAGAAGAATCTTCCAAGGATAAAAACAAAGACAAGGAGAAGTTGGAGGAGGATGAGAAGTTTGACTTCCCCTCCAAGTACCACTACCTGACTGAGGAAGACCTGGAGGAGAGCCCAAAAGGTGGCTTTGACATTCTCAAATCCCTAGAAAACACAGTGACATCTGCCATCAACAAAGCTCAGAATGGTGCTCCGAGCTGGGGTGGCTACCCCAGCATTCACGCCGCCTATCAACTCCCCAATATCATGAAGCTTTCCTTGGGCTCATCTGGGAAAAGTTCTGCATTAAAGTACATGTTTACAGGTGGAGAGGTTTTGTCCCCAACCAAAAGCCAACCACTTGTTTCTCCGCCTTGCAGCCAGACCTCACCTCTGCCAAAAAATAACTTCCATGCTATGGAAGAACTGGTGAAAAAGGTCACAGAGAAGGTGGCCAAAGTGGAAGAGAAGATGAAGGAACCTAAGGTGAAATCATCTCCCCAGCGCCGAATGACACCTTCACCTTGTAGCAGTGAACCCGGGGAGCCCATGAAAGGAGATTCCCCTAAAGAAAATAGTGCTAAAACCCCAGAAAGCAATGGAGGAGGCCATAAAGACATAAACAATGAAAAAGACCCAGTTGAGAATGGGACAGACCCTGTCAAGCTGCCTGCCAATAGTTTGTGTAGCAGCACTGCCATCATCACAGACCACCCTCCAGAGCAACCTTTTGTTAACCCCTTAAGTGCGCTTCAGTCTATAATGAATGTCCACCTGGGCAAGGCTGCCAAGCCAGCTCTGCCCTCCCTAGACCCAATGAGCATGCTTTTCAAAATGAACAATAGCCTGGCAGAGAAAGCTGCAGTGGCCACCCCACCCATGCAGACCAAAAAAAACGAGCGCCTGGACCGCTATTTCTATCATGTCAACAACGACCAGCCTATGGATTTGACGAAAGGCAAGAGTGACAAAAGCTGCTCTTTGGGTTCAGCGCTGTTGTCATCCACATCAACGTCTTCTGCTTCTCCTTCATCCACAGTGACAACGACAAAGACATCTGCAGTCGTGTCAAACATGTCAAATGCCTTGTCAGATATCTCTGATATGCTGAGGAACCTGACAGAAAGCCACACATCAAAATCTTCTACACCTACCAGCCTGTCTGAGAAGTCGGACATAGAGAGCACTACCATCGAGGAGCCAGAGGAGATCTCTCCGGCCCAGAAACGCAAGGGCCGCCAGTCCAACTGGAACCCCCAGCACCTGCTCATCCTCCAGGCCCAGTTTGCTGCCAGCTTGAGGCAGACCTCAGATGGGAAGTACATCATGGCGGACCTCAGCCCCCAGGAGAGGATGCAAATCTCCAGGTTTACAGGACTCTCAATGACCACCATCAGCCACTGGCTAGCCAATGTGAAATACCAGCTGAGAAGGACAGGTGGAACAAAGTTCCTAAAGAACCTGGACTCTGGACACCCTGTGTTCTTCTGTAATGACTGTGCTTCACAGATCCGAACTCCCTCCACCTACATCAACCACCTAGAGTCGCATCTGGGTTTCAGGTTGAGGGACTTGTCCAAACTGTCTAGCGAACAGATCAATAACCAGATCACGCATACGAAAAGCCACTCCGAAAAACTGATCACCGCCGGCTCCTCCCCGGAGGAAGAGGCCGGCTCCACTTACCAGTGCAAGCTCTGCAACCGGACTTTTGCAAGCAAGCATGCTGTCAAGCTGCACCTCAGCAAGACACACGGCAAGTCTCCGGAGGATCACCTCATGTACGTGTGTGAACTCGAGAAACAGTAGCACTGGTTCCCATGAGCTTGGCTTTAAGTAGCTTTTTAGGGGCAAAAAAAACCAAAACTCTACACACACAATGATGCCATGAAGCTACTGTTTAGTTTCGGCACACAATCTTGTTACATCTCCAGAGGTGACACTCTGGACTGTTTTTTATTATTATTATTATTATTATTATTATTATTATTATTATTATTATATTATTATTATTATTTATTTTATAACTGTACAGTGTTTAAAATAGAAGTGCATAATCAGCTGTTGTTACTGGTTAAATATGAAGGTTATTAAAAAATGAAGTGGTATGTGTTTGGAATTTGTGAAAATTGGATTTAGTTTCTGTGCATTAAGCTGCATGCGTTTATGGACAATTTAGTTAAGCATTTATAACTAAATCTTTTTTACATGACCTAAGTGTGTTGGTATCAGCCTTCAACATTTAACCCTCTGAGTACGGCTAAGCACTTCTATGTTCACTTGAAAACCAAAAGCTGGGGGGGGATGTTTCAACTATAAAACTGGGGGGGGGGCGGGGGGATGTTTCAACTATAAAACTGGCTGAAATTGAAGTTTGGGCATACCAAAATTGGCCACTATTACTTGCAGTTTTCCAAATCTGATCAAGTCTTTGTATAAAATATAGATGTATATCTGGGTAAGGTAAAGCCACAGCTGTGTTCATTTGTTCAATCTATCAGGAGCTGTGTAATAATAATAAAAAAAAGGTCCTATCTAAATTATGCACCATTTTTATATTTTTTTAATTTAAAAGAAAAACTAAAATAACAAGGAGTATATACTATATGGTGCACAATATATGAAGACATTCATGAAATCGTTTTGCACAATATTTCTTTTTTTATTTTTTAATATGTGTTATTTAATCAAAAAAGCCGTTAAAACTTTGTATTATTATTTATTATTATTATTATTATTATTATTATTATTATTATTATTATAGCCTTGTGCTCAAAGGGTTAAACCTCTAGTACAAATTGTACTGTATTTCATGAAACTTAAAAAAAATAAAAATAAATCTTTAAAAAAAGAAGTTTGTACAAAAAAAAAGATGACTTTATAAAGTTATGAGGCATTCCATGATGTAAACTCTCACTGATAAGCACTCTTGGTTGTTATTTCATATTGCAGAACGCCTTTTTGATTGGTAACTTTTTGTTCTGCCTAATTATTCTCCCATGATTCCATACTGCAGATTTATCTTTAGGCAATTGAAAGGTAACCCATGGTTACCAGCACCCTGAGTCTCTTCTGCTATATTTTTGGCAGTTAATTTGCAGAAGTAACTGACAGCTGACACCATATGAGAATCTATGTATAAAATATTGGCATGTAAACAGCGCACACACTGTTATGCACTCCGTGCCCTGTTTTTGTTGTTGACAATGAAGCACCTATTATATGACTTCATATAACCCTTTTTTTCTACTGCAGCATTAAAATGTTTTTTGCAATAATTCTGTGTCGAGTTCACAATTATGTCTGCAATGTGCTATGGCTAATGAGCACATTAAAATTAAATTGTATTCCGTGTCTCTCTCTGACATGAGCTTGAGTAGTTTTCTTCATCTGCCAGCCGCTGGCAGTCGCCGCGCTCTGCACATAAATCACTGATGTTTCAGCGAACTTTACCATCGAAAGTACAGCGCTTGTGCAAATTCAAAGACCACTAAATCCAAACCTGCTCCCTGGAAGGGTAGTGTGTTCTAAGCCCTCTTTACATGTGAGGTGACATTGTAGATGAAATTTCCTACTGTATTTTTTTTTTACTTAAATCTGCACAAAGAGGGCAGTTTTACCTATGTATTTTCTGTAGAAAACCATAATGCAGTAGCTAACTCGTGGGCTAGTTCAATTAACTTTTAGCTGACAAAACAAAATAAATAAGTGAGGAGCTATTTATTTTGATTTAATTAGCACATCATTGATAATAAATTCAAAATGAATGGATCCAAATATGAAGTTTTTTCATGAATATGTATTTTTGCTAAAGCTAAAAATTAACTGATTTTGGCCCTGAGTCTAATGTGGCTCAATATATTTGGCTTCACATTATATAGATATATATTATATATATATATATATATATATATATATATATATATATATATATACAAAAAAAAAAGCCCATTATTGCACAATATATTATTGCCAACATCATAATTACATTTGGACTAATCTTGACTCGGATCTTGGTCAGCAATCAGCTAAGAATGTGCAAAAATCAAGTTCTAGAAATAACGCAGGAAATAGCTATCGTTAATAGCACAACTGATTACATTTATCTGTACAACTTATTTACATTTACAACTGATGATCTATCAATCAATTTATTTATATTTTTACTGAAAGAGAACCTTCTGTTTCACAGATTAAATTGAGTTTAAGTAAAACTTATAATAGTTTAAATCATAGTTTGCCCACTATATATATATATATATATATATATATATATATATATATATATATATATATATATATATACATACACACACACACACACATATATATATATATATATATATATATATATATATATATATATATATATATATATATATATACTCGACTTTGTCCTGTATTCTGGATGTCATTCATAAGCCTGTAATTAAGCCCTTACTGTTTTTCCTGTTTTATAGCATTGGCCTTACTAAAGCTGACAACAATGCTGCATTCAGAACAAATGGCTTTGATGTCTTGTTTTACATGGATCAACAATTCAGAATTTCCAATCTGTAAAACAGCTCCATGCTTTCCAGTCTTTGAAAGCTCCCTAAGTAAAGTAATATCAGAATTCACATTAACAACACTTTTATATTACTTGAATTAGCTGAATATGTTTTAGTCAAGGCCTGCCACAGCTGTGCTTCATCTATTGTGCCATGCCATGATTTGTTATGCAATGTCAGAAACAAAGCTCTAGTGTGGCCCAGTATTGAAGGTGTTCATTAATTACAAATATCTATGAAATTAAAGTGTAAAAATATGTTTTCTTATCCCATTGCTTTTTGGTGTAGACATCCAATAGTGTAATTAATATTATATAATATATATATATATATATATATATATATATATATATATATATATATATATATATATATATACGTGTGTGTGTGTGTGTGTGTGTGTCAGAATTACATGAAGACTTCTGTAACATAATAAAATTTTTTACACGGAAAATGTACCTTCGTGCGTTTTTATTTTTTCCTTAAAATCAATCGTAGAAAGCTATACCTCTTCAAGGACCCCCCCCCCCCCCCCCCCCCCCCCCCCCCCCCCCCCAATAAAAAAAGGCAAAGGGAAACAAGAGCACCTTAATAGGGCGAGTGATTTTAGCCACAGTCTTTGCATGACTAATTCAGATACTGCTATAATTCATGCATGCGAGTTGATGCACTCCGCAATTGAGTTTAAAGCATTTGTTTCTTGCCTGATTGACGGTTTGGGTGTATGCTTCTATATTGCTGTTTTGATGCTGTGTGTTTATTTCCACCTCACCACCATAATTATTACCTCTGCTTATGATTGTGCTGTCATCTCAAGTGTTAAACAAACAAAACCTGTGCATCAGATACCAAGTTCACAGGTTACACACGCACAGCTTTCCCAATTGATTTTGGATGTTTGCTTGAACAATATTTTGATCGTAAGCTTACTCCCCAGATGCAGCATTGGCATTTATTTTATTTTTAAATTCACATAACAAGCATTTTTTATATTGATTGACACTGAACCTATTAACTAACTAATGAACCACTGTTAAAACTTGGATAATAGGATTGATTATATATTGGTGGACATCTATATATCTAATATTATATATATATATATATATATATATATATATATATATATATATATATATATATAAATAGTGGTTAATGCTAGCGTTCTTTTGAATAGCTAACCTTGATTTAGCATATCCATCCCAAGCAAACATTTCAGTCCTATGAAATGAAGTGATACTTTTACTAGTTTTATTTACTGGCCTTGAAATTCATAGCAATCCTAACAAGGACCCGTCTATTAGACATGCTAATTTAAAAGGCCTGTAAATTCTGTGAAACTAATGTGAAAAATACTGGCAAGCTTTTAAATCACAGGTGTGCTCTGGTGACCTGGCAGTTACCCCACCCGAGCACTAGCCTGTTAAGCACGCTGTAGATCTTCCACACGTCACGTTTACAAAGTAACTTAAAATAACATTTGTGATAAATGTGCAATTTGCCTAATTTATGGTTCTATGATGTGCTCAGGGCTAGATGCAAGATGAAAATCTTAAATGGAGCTTGAACAGCACATTTCACAACAAGAAATCAATATGCCATACAGCTTAGTGAACTATCCACTGAGGGTAAAAATCACAAAACATCACATTTTCTGCAGCTTTAATTTCATCCTACAGTGCAAACAGTTAACAGATTGTGTAGGCTAAGTTCTCTCTCTCTCTCTCTCTCTCTCTCTCTCTCTCTCTCTCTCTCTCTCTCTCTCTCTCTCTCTCTCTCTCTCTCTCTCTCTCCTCTCTCTCTCTCTCTCTCCCTCTCTCTCTCTCTCTATATATATATATATAGCATTAGTTGTGCTATATTGCGGTGTGCTATTGGTCTCCCCTAGTAATGAAATACATCTCTCAAGGTAAAGTCACGTTTGCAGACAGTGCTCTACTTAAATGACAGTGAGCTTAATACTGTATTGCAGATATGTTTATTAGAAGAGCAGGCATTTGTTTTAGGTATTACATTGTTAACACTCTGCTTTGAAGTCAGTGTACCATTTGGTATTGGTATTCGAGATGTGGGCATGTGGCTTGTGTTTAAAATTCAAATTATTCACTCAGAGAAATCTGAATTAGACTTATTTTCAACTGAAGTACGAATGTCAAAACATATCCCTTACAATTGTTGGGTGATTCTTACCTCAAAATACAAGGTAAGAACCACATAACAATTTCTGTAAAGAGCTCATTGTGGTTTCTAATGTTTTAATTACATTGCATTGCAGGACCCAATTGTCTGATTCTCTTCCTATATTACAGGACACTTATACCTTAGTCAATATATTCCCTGACCAATTTATCCCTGGGGTATTATTAGAAAACTAAAATAATCCTCCCTGACAAAACAAAACTGGTAAATGTGTCTTCTCTTGGGACACCCTGCCTGCCGGCCAGGCTATTACTATCCCCTCCAGCCAGTCTCCTGACCTGCAGAAAAGGGGCACATTCGACAAAAGAGCCATTTCAGCATTGAATGAGGTGGCCTTTCATTGTTCCCATCAACACATTTAATGTCGTTATACAAACATCCTTTACTCCCACCTGACGCCGCCTTATTGCCCTGTCAGTCACCTCTCTGGCCTGGAAAGGGAGACATGAAGAGCTGGGACTTGCAGCTCCAGCACCAAGCAAAGGATTCTCTCAGCCCTGCAATGTCAAGCGAAGGAACACTCACACGCTCTTCAACACACATACGATGCATCAAAACAGTGGCAGTTCAGGAAGTCTTGTAGAAGCCAAGCAGCAGTCCCGTGGTTTGCTTTAAGTATGAAAATCCTCTATTTAAAGATGTTTGCCTTACCTTTGATTCTTGTGGTGTTTTTGTTTTACATGCAAGGGTATTCCTCATCAGTACTGGGTGATCATTTGATAATTAAAAAAAATAATAAAGTCCATTGCACCTTTGATTATAAATCACCCTCTATCAACCTTAAAAAAAAAATAGTTGATGCTTTTTGGCTACCTATCAATTACAACCCATTAAAGATGAATGAATGGATTGTAGGCATATCATTAGATTATAACAAAATTAAGAAAAAGGTTTGTGGTTTAAAAATGCAGGCACATTATAATGTACCGGTAGTACTAAATCAAAATGTCTTGTCTAATGTAAAAAATATATATATATATATAAGTAATACTTTAAGTAGATGTTATTGAGACATTGAAAAGTGACAGCTGTTGTAGCTGAAGTATGTAATATAGTATGAAGTAGTTAATGAGAGGGACAGAAGACCCAGGTGTGAGACTGGATTTACAATTCAAAATAAACCTACTTGCCAGCCTAATCCCAGTCTGCTGTGTGACACTCCTTTTGTTCTGCTGTTTCCAAATAGTTGTACATTAATAAGGAATAGCCAAGACTTTTAAATGCACCAGGATATTTAATTTGTTAGATTTTATTTAAGCAATATATTCTACCTGACTGTTTCCGTGGTAATCAGCTGTGTGGTCAAGAGCTTAACCTATAAAGAGTTTAAACATGAGACATTGATTTGTGGAGAGTCAATATAGCAATAACCTCATTTTGGATGGCAATATGATATTACCACCCCAAAGGTATTTATTGCCAGCCATAGCAGAGAGAAGGAGGGCAATGGCTCCACTGGGACTTTTTATAACTGTAACACCCAAGCAAAATTTTGTTACTTGTATTATTATCAATATTTCAACCTACCCATATTATTTGGGGATATATCAATGCTATTGTTGACTCTTCCAGGAATGCTGAGCCTCTGTTAAATAAGCCAACATTTGCAAATTTAAAAAAAAAAACTGGTCTGAAGATATTGTTGCTTGAATGCAAGGAGTTTTAGTGGTTGGCACAGAAGGCATGAAATTCATAGAAATCTGGTTTCAAAACCACTGTGTGCAGCCTTTTCTAGTGATACTGGTAACTGTATCGTAGTTTCAAGTTGCTGTCAACCAATCTGCTAATTTTGCCATACCTTATTTTTGTCCTCTCCTGCTCTAGTGAATTTTGTGCATTTTATGTGAAAATCCATCATTGCTGTTGTGCTTTAATTGTGATAACAAGCAGGGGGCGTTGCAATTCTCGGTGGTTTGGCAATCAGGAAATTGTTAAGAGCTCCAGGGGAAACACCACAAAAGATTTATAAAGGTTCGAATGAGTCTTGAATATACATTTTAAATCTACAAAGCTTTCCAGTGCACATAAAAGTCAGTTTTACAGCCTCTGAAGTGTTGGGTATTCTATGATATTGATCTTTTTTTGTGCATAAGACACAAACACTAATATTTTTGTAGTATCTGTTTGGAACAAAAATGTTTGTGGTCCCTAGGTCCTGTTTTGGGTTTCAGTATTCAACTGGGCTAATTATATACCATGCTTATTCTCCCACTTAAAAGAAAGACTGTGTCTTTGTCTGGGCATCATTTTGCAACTACATTATTTATTTAGCAGGGAGGTAAGTGGCATTTTTAAAAATCAGACGTTTAAAACAATACAGCTAAACAGCTGGAGGTTTTAATATATATTGACTATTGAACTGTTGAATCTGCTCTCTCAATTTTGCGAAGAAGAATGTGATAATTTCCATTAGGCTTTTATTTGAATTATGGGGCTGTGCAAAGAATTAAAAATATGCAGGGTTTTTTTTTTTCTTACAAGAGCAGATGAAAATGACTGACCAGCAAAAATAATACACAAGAAAATGTAACGCAGATAACATGCCAAACATATATATCATGTATTACTCATGATAAAAGATATAAAAAACAAAATAGATACATAATCCCTTATATACAAATACATTGTGGTCAGAGCAACAAATCACAAGAATGACTAGAGCTCTGTTGTTCAGCTGAAGATTACTAATTGACAGAAATAGTCAAAAGAAAAAACAAATCCTTAGGAATTGAAGAGTAGTGTTTGTTTTATGTTTAAACCTTAACTCCAGGTACAGAGGGAGAAACACTGCACGCTACACAGTGTCATTGAGGCAATGAGGAGGATAGAACGAGGTAGGTGTGTCAGGAAGGGCCCTAATTTTGTCAGCTTTCTTTTTTTTTTCTTTTCTTTTTTTTTTAAGTGGAGGTACGGTCACAACAGTCACGCCTCAGTGACCATGAAACAGAGATGGCAAAAGCTGAAGGTCTCTGCTCCTGAAATCCGCATCAAGACTTGTCATCGCTCTAATGAATATCATTTAAATTGCTCTGTATATTGGAGGAGTTTAGATGTCGATTTAATTTGCGCATGTGTTTGAGTTCTTCTGCTTGGCTAAGCTAACAGAGAGGAGCAGCCTAATGAAAAGTGAGTTTGGTGACAGTGTGATGAGGCTCGACCCAATCAGACGTGTTGGAAAGGGGATTCTGACAAGGCTGAGAATCAAGAAAACGGGCGTTCAAGAAAGTGGCTGCAGTCATTTAGGTTATCCTTGCCTGCTTTGAGGTAGGGGCTGTTTCTCTGCTCTCATGTTATGCCGCATGCATGTGGGCTTAAACCACTCGTCACCTAAACTGTGTCCTCTAAAATAGCATCTATTTTCTGAACAAAGGTGTGCTTGCACATTATCAGCTGGTTTAACAAATCCCCAAAGTAAGGCAGCATAGTCCAAGATTAGTGCTAATAGGGGCCATAAGGAAAAAAAGAACCAGACAGCTCGTTATAATGTTATAACACACTGTTTTTGTTTTTGTTCTTGATTATAAAAGGGAGCTCTAGACAGAACCAATATTTTTATTCACTGACTGTAAAGGTGTGCTGAATATTGCTTTATTACATTTTATATCATATAGATGCATACTAATATCCTAGGCATGGATCTATACAAACAAATCTGTGTGATTATTTTTCTGGTTATATATGTTTAAATACACTGAGTGTATAAAACATTAGGAACACCTGCTCCTTCCATGAAATAGACTGACAAGGTGAATCCAGGTGAAAGCTATGATCCCTTATTGATGTAACGTGTTAAATCCACTTCAATCAGGGTAGAAGGGGAGACAGGTTAAAGAAGGATTGTTAAGCCTTGACACAATTGAGACATGGATTGTGTATGTGTGCCATTCAGAGGGTAAATGGGCAAGACAAAAGATTTAATCAAACAAGCAGTACAGTGCTACTGGGGTTCAGGTCTGTGCTGTTATTCTGATTTCAACATTCTCTATCAGGAGGCCTCAACACCTTTAGCAATCCCAGAAAGAACAGGTCAATCCGCTTTACAAACAGTCAGTATCTAAAATTAAATCCCTTACGAATACTAAATTTAACGAACTACAAGACAAAAATTACAAAGAAGAAAATAAACATAGAAACAGTGGAAAAAATAAACACTGCAAATTAAAGCATTTATTGACAGTGTTTTACAAATACAGCCCATTGCGTTTTACATTGTTTGTTTTGTCTGACCATTGTTGTCCAGAAGCCAAAAACACCAAACTCCTTTTTATGCCATGGCACATTGATAGGTAAGTTCCTTCCCACTTCTGTTATAGCTTATTTTGTTAGCTTTGAATGCTTTTAGTTGTGATGGGCAGAGATCCTAGGAATCGGTGTGCTGCGGAATAAAGAAGAAAAACACGGATTTTTATCCAGATGACAAAGATATATATATATATATTACAAAAATGCAGAAATCCCCTTAACTAGTTTGTTTTAATTGAATAAAACAACAATGCAATGCATGTAAAATTCATCAAACTGAATGTATCAGTGAGTAATAATCTCCTGCTATTCAAATACCTTTTGAGTAAGAGCAGATAAAATAGTGAAAGTAATTTTTCAATTACAAGCTGTAAGCAGGCTGGTCAGGATGGGTTCTCGAAATATGGGAGATGTGTTGCTGTCTGACACTGATCCAATCACACTTGGAATGGCTGGAGAATTGTGTGCTTAACTAACTTGCAGGTTGATAGGGAAGGCAGTCTCTCGAAGCATAATTAAATAATAAGTTCATATTCATGCAACAATTGTAAGTTACTGAGAGTGTCATAGACAACGGCAAAAATAGGCCGCCTCTTGATGAATACCCTTATTAGCAGCCACACTGCTCTCTGTTCACAAGACGCTACCGGGGGAATTATGCAAGATGAAGCCCTGTTTGCAAAAGGTGCCCCTGATGATTATTTAAAAGATCCTTAAGAAAGACTGCTAAAGCTGCGAAGTAAACAAGCCAATTTTTTGTAACATATGCTAGTGTTCTTATTAATATTGCAATTGGCGAAGCATGACGCCCCATGGTACCCAGCTACAATGAAGCTCTGTTCAGTTGACTTCCACCATAGGGTCAGCTTATGATTCTGTTCTAGAGGAAGCCCTTGTGATTGAGAATGTATTTTTTATTTTATTTTTTTTATATAAACACATGACTACTACATCAGGAGAAACGTTGTGGAACAGTGAAACCTGTCAGGTAGCAACAGTAGACCATCTTGAAAAGGATGGTATAGTGACACCAGGCTTCACAGGGGCACTGTCACAGGATCCTTCCCAGACCTCGATCTTATAAAACAGATGACAAAAGAGCCTGCAAATCATTCATCATGCTGTCACTCGGCATGACGTGCTTGTATTCATGTGGATTTGCTGAAATTCACTGTGGGAAGTTCCTGACATGTAATCAAGTGAACCATCCCGTACTTTCATTGGCTGTGTAAGAAACCAGCTTGATGTGTCTGTAAGTACATGAATATCTGCATATACAGTGACTATACAATACCCTACTGGGATATAGGGGTGACACAGAGTTGTGTCGTCTATCACAGCAAGTGATTCTAAGGCCATATTGGTTTACAAGATACATTTTGTCAAGCCATTTTTCTACTTCATATGATATCTGGTAAATAAACAAAAAAAGAACAAAAAAGAGAAACATTTGTTATAGTAATAGAAATAGATTCAGCAAAATCTTTATAATTAATCATTAATTACTATTAACGGCCTGAAATGCCAATGTTGTATGTAGTATTTCTATAATTATTGTACAATTGGTATTAAGTATTTCTGACGATTGAGTGTTTTACATCAAATATTAATGCACTGGCATTCTGATTTATTCAATAATAACTTGATCTCCTGCCCTGTTTCTTCATAATGAACAGTAGCATCCACAAACCCCTGTCATACGACTCCATTGAAACACACATACACTTTTTAATAAACAAAGACAGCAACGTTCTCCATTCCCACAATGCATTAGCAGCACAAACACTATGGTATAATCTTCATTGTAGCAGTATGGTAAGACTCTGAAATGAAGTTTAATGAACTGATTAAAAGGTTGATTAATTAATGGCAAGTGTATTTAGTGAGCTTTCAATTCTTAGAAACAGTCTGGCGACTCATAGAAGGCTTTCTTTAATGTGATTATACTGATAGTGACAGTAGGGAAAGATTCATGTGTTGGGGCTATGCAGCCCATTCCTGCCCAGACTCAAAGCAATGCTCAACAGAGACTGGATTCAGATTCAGGGTCATCAGCTTATCCTTTATTGGGTCTTAAAGTTGGGTCAGCTAGCTGCAAGACAAATGCAATGTATTCATTGGCCACTTATGGCTTATATGATGAATTTAACTGTGTAAAACAAAAAAATGCAGACTATAATTGGTGAAATGCAAAAAGTGTATCACAGTTGTCTGCTCCTGGATAGCATTCACATGCGGTTTGCAGTGACATCTGATGGATTCCCTGAAGACACTTGTTTCAGGACACTTATCTGTATATTGTTAATTTAATGCATGATGACGTGACCAATTATAGCAAGCTACGCGCTCAAATACCATGTCAAAACCTGTGCATCAATCTATTAGATCCTGTCTTCAACACATTAAATGGTACCTTAAGCGATATCTCAAAAAGGAAAATGCTGACAATATGTAGAAACCACTTTACATCTCCCAATTGTGTTTTTCAAACAAACTTAGCAGATGAGCTAAAGGTTTTTACACAAGAAGTGTTGATAAGGAAGGACATTATGACTGCAACTCCGGCTTTTTTATACAGATGGAACGCTCCTACTGTGTAGCAATGTATAGGTCGTTCCAAACTGACCATACATATAGAAAGCCCTTAAAGGTTGAACGCTTTACCAATGCTTCACTTAGTAAAGTCACTGATGCTTTGAGTGCAGGACATGGCACATTTATGTTGCCAATCTGTGCTGGGGAGAGATGATTTGTTCTTTGCACTCCTGCAGGTTTTGGGGAAAAAAATCATCAGGACATAGTTCACCTCATATTGCTTCACCATCCGATGAGTCTTCCTGAAGACTTCCCCAGCAAGGCTCTGGCCTCCATGGGTCAATAACTTGGTAACATCAGCTGTTTAGGTGGGTGAAAAGAGGTAATGCACCTGACAGGGGAACAGAGGTGGCACGTTCCTCTATGGCCCTCAGGATCTGTAAGTAAGTATTTAAAAGAGAGTAAAGTTTTGATAAATTATTAAACAGTCAGTTAAGGTATGTTGGATCCATAATCCTGTTTTTGACACCTGAAGACTTCAATTCAGATCTGTCTCTGGTCATGAATTACATCATGGATACAATTAATTAAGTCCCCTGTGAATCAAGGTCTCTTCATGGACAGCTTAAGCTGCCACTGTTTTAATACTGTGGACACTGAAATATTCACCTGCCCTTGGTACAGGGCACACCCTTCAGGCTGACTTGTGTGTAGGATTGTCTGGCAGTGTCACTTTGTCTTGGCAGAGGTCTGAAGATAGACAGGTTGCCCTCAAATTGAATTTACCACACACTTTTAGCTTGTTTATGACAACTTAATATAATATAGAATGGAGTATGGGGTTTTTCATGACTAGATGTTTACTTCATATGAATCTAAACTGAATTGGATTTTATAAGTTAGTTCAATTACAAGTTGCGCGCTACCTGAGATTCTCTTTATAAGAAAGTACATTATTGGAGCAAATGTAGCTGGTGTGGTGCCAAGGATCAAAGCAACACATACTGACTACTACAGAAACTGACTACTATGTGCAACTGCATTGCAGACAAGTTACTGCCCTCTAGTTATCCAGTGATTAGATTTTTTTGTACTTGTTCTTCACTTTATTAATTCTGTTGCGTGGATGGTCTAAATGACCCACATTGGCAACAGCTTGCTACAAACAGTATGTAGATTACTTCTTTAAGAGATTAAATTAAGAAGCATTTACATACTCCTAACGGAGCCACAGCATACACCTACTATTATTAGTTTGCACTTAAACAGCTAACATCTGAAGGCGTTTAGGTAACATCTGAAGGCTACTAGTTTACTTTGTTAATCGTTTCATTTTCTGCTTTGACTCTGGCGAAGTTTGTTAAGCCTGCCACCACACTATAATTTTACTTCCTGTGCAACAGATATTAAAACCAAATATCTATTGCACAGGAAGTTGCACATGCTTCTATTAAGAAGTTGCTCTTTCAAGATCTTTCTGAACTTACTCATCAAAGGAATAAGTGTTGGGCTAAAGACCAAAACACACAGGACAGGTGTGAATTTAAAGAACTCAGAAATAAGTGTACCTTGTAATTAAAAAAGCTAAATCAGATTGCTATCTTAAACTCACAACTGAAGATTTTAATAATCATACAAAATTTTGGAAAACAAACTTTTGCAATGTAAAATTTTTTTTTGTTTTCCTCAGCGAATAGTATTGGGTAGTTCAATTATTTATGATCAGATTAATATGTTGAATGCCTTTAATGGGCATTTCTATAAAGCAGGTCATATTTTTGAAGATCAAAGCAGTGATGCCTCTAATTTTGAACTTCTATGCAACTCTGATAGTAACAGTCTATGCTCCCCATGTTCATCCAGCTGTCAATGTTGTTCTTTTCAAGTAACTGATATTTTTAAAATCTCTACAAGCTATTGACTGTAAGAAGCCAGTAGCTCCTGATGGCCTAGATCCATTTTTATAAAAATGCTGCCTATTACTTACATTTCAAATCTTTCAATTGAGTCAAATGAACTGCCTAATATCTGGAAGTCGACCTATGTTGCTCCTTTCTTAAAAGATGGAAATTCACTGGACATGAACAATTACAGACCAATATTCAATTTGTCAATTTTGGCAAAAATCTTGGAATCTGTGGTCAGTAATCAATTGAAATACTTACATTAAACAATATGCAATCTGGTTTTAGGTCAGGTCACAGTACTGTGACTGCAGCATTGAAAGTTATAGATGATATCAAAATGACTCTAGATAAAAAAAAATCCACATGTTTATCTTTGTTTATTGATCTTTCTAAGGCTTTGATATGGTTGATCATGCATTACTCAATAAGATATTATTGTGTGCTGGTATTGGATTGCAAGCAGCTGGATGGCTTCAAAATGATCTTATTAATAGATCACAGATTATCAAACATGCAAATATGAGTCAAATTCTGTTTTGTTAAATAAGGGTGTTCCCCAAATATCTATTCTTTGTCTTGTTTATCCTATAGATTAATAACCTTTTTGATAACATTAAACAGGGTAAGCAGCATCTTTATGCAGATGATACTATGCTATACTCATGTAATCCCTCCTTTGCCTTGGCAATCAGTAATTTTCAGGTTGATTTTGATTCCATTCAATGAGCCTTAATTAATCTAAAGCTTCTTTTAAATTCTAGTAAGACAAAAGCTATGATATTTTCTTTTACAAGGACAAATGCCACTGAATATTGTCTTTAGTTACTTTAGATAACAAAATTATTGAGATAGTTGATAACCATACATATCTGGGTATCTGGTTGGATAGTAATCTCGATTTTAAGGTCCATATTGATAATATTGCAAAAAATAAATAAATAAATAAATAAAAAATGAAGTTCATGAGAGGTTTCTTTTACATACTCCAATCTTGTTGTTGTGTAGTTACAACAAAATTTAAAAAATGAACAAAAGCTTGGATTTTCTTACCACAAATTGATTATGGGGACACAGTCTATAGGTTTTCATCGGCCTTATCATTAAGCAAACTGGATAATACATATCATGCAGCCTTGAGATGCATTACGAATTCAAGTTACAGTACTCCTCATTGTGTGCTATACAGTTTGGTTGGCTGGACCTCCTTGGCTTTGCAAAGGTTGAAGCGCTGGTATATTCTGTTATATAAGGCTATTCTTTGTAAATTACCTCCATATATAAATGAATACTTTATAGTTGCTTTTTGTAACTTCAGTATTAGATCACATGCATTTCAATCTACTTGAGACTTGTGCATGTTTTAGTAGTTGAGTAGACTTGTTACTTTTTGTTAATATTTCATTGTTGACTGTTTCATTGATTGTTGATTATATTATTATGATTTGTATTATTTGATTTGTGTTTTATTGTGTTGCTGCTGCCTTTCTTGGCTAGGTTGCACTTGTAAGAGATTTTAATCTCAATGTACTTACCTAGTAAAATAAAGGTTTAAAAAAAAACAAAAAAAACATAGGATTTTATATGACATCATTTGGGATCCTAATACAATGGAATCTGCACCTCTGTGGCTGGATAAATGGGCCTCAATAATAAAGTATGGAAAACTGCATAAAGGGACTTGCAAAGAATTATGATTCTAATGAACAATAGGTGTTATGCTAATGAAACGCAAGAATGTGTTTTTAAGGCCTGGGTTATGACCCTTTTAGGCGCTATAATATTTTAAATTTCAGTGTCACCCGTTGGTTGGCAGTATATGAATGTGATTAGAAGTGGTCAGATTGAGTTGATACTCCAACTGATCTTATCTAAAAGACTACCCTAATGGTATGATGGTTCATTGATATTATGAAATATTGCTGATTGCTTCTGCTAAAATATAAATATGTTCTTATCAACAGTTACAAATATGTTATCTAAAAATTTTTGTTGAAATAAAAACAAGACAGCCTGACATTTTCAGATCATTTATTTCAGCAGTTTTAAACCCAACTTGACAGAAGTGATTTTATAACAGATTTATTGTAAATATTACATCATTTTCAACTTATAAACAATGAGTCAGAGATAAGGTATTGTAATTAGGAATTTCTCCACTTTCTGTTTTAACCCAATGAACACTATTATCACTGTACATTTTTAAATCAAACAAGACCATCATGTGAATATTTGACAGCATTAATATGTATTGAATTCATTTTTTATTATAGTACTCCTTGCTTTTTTTATATCATTTTTTATTTTTTTTTAGATAGAACTTATTCGTTTTAACTGAATGTGGACAAACATCCATTAAAGGGATACTATTTCCAAAAGCCTTAAACAACCAATTAGGTAAAATGAGTGGAGACTGTTGACCGGATATTATTCTACTGTACAATTAAACCCTTCACAGAAATGCCCTAAACCAAAGTGTCACTAACTGTGAGATACAATAGTGTTGGGCAAAATAATGAAGCACACTACGATATAAACATACTTCCACTCAGCTTTGAAGTTGTATTTTCATTTATGCACATGCAGGTGTTATTTAGATATATGAGATGACTAAAAAGCAGAAACACGTTTCCTTAACTGTTCTGGTTGTTTCTTAGTAAAAACATTATAACAGTCTTTATGAAGGTCATCAACTGCTGATCAAGACGACTACCATTCAAAACAATGAAGGTTACTGGTGTATCACAATTGCATACATGAGTAAAATGAATTACCAATTAAGTACCAAAGCCTCAATCCTTTCCCAAGAATGACTGGTCGTATACCATAATACAGTAACTGTTGTGGAAAGCTCTGATATGTTCGACTACTGTGAAGAACATACATCATATTATATATTCCAGCACATGCATTCTTTTTACAGACAACTTGAAGCTTGTCATGAATATATTTACAACCCCAGTCACGTAGATATTGTTGGCTCTGATTGATCTATTTATAAACTTCAATGGCCGGAGCAAAGCTTCCACAAGGACCAAAGCACCAATATGACAAGTTTAGCCTGACCTACCAGTAATTACAGTGAAGCGAAATGTCAGTAATTAGCAGTCTTAAGGGTAAGTGTTACCACAATATATAATGTATATACATGACAGTAGAGAGTTTGCTTAACTGAAAAAAAAACAAAACAAAACTATATTGCTAGGAACTAAAAGCATTTGAAAGATTATAATACTGTCATTGTAGTGGCTGTTGCTCTGCATAATTACAATGAGGAATCAATGTATTGCTGTGTGCTCATGTGCAAAATATATATATATTATATATATATATATATATATATATATATATATATATAATATATATATATATATATATATATATATATATATATCTATATATATATATATATATATATATATATATATATACACATATATACTGTTTGCAGAGGCCTTTTGTCACTAACCAAGCTTATACATGATACCTACTTCAAATGTGATTACAAAAAAAAAATAGTTTTTGTTATTGCTGGTGCCTTTCTTTTAAGAATGCTAGAACATAGCTAAAGCTCTATACATGATCTGCTTCATTGTGAATACAACCTTTGTTGTCATTTGTTAGTTTATGTATGTATCTTTGCATGAAACAGCACTTGCGTTGATTTTATTGGTGTCGTATTCTTGGTTTCAGCATGGCCGCTGCCTGCATTAGTCCGGCCACAAATAAGAAAAACATTCAGAAAATAAAACGGCATACATTAACTATCACGAAGTGCAACATTAATTACATATCACCTATATACCCGCGCGTGTATCTTCATAGTGTCTATTTAATATATATATGATGCTACCATTAAGTGTATAAAACTTCGCGAATATAAATTTACTGTATGTCAGCACTGAATAATTATTTAAAGATTTGTACATAACTTTCGTAATTCTAATCTGTCCGCATAAAATAACATGCTTTTACTGGTATACATGACGTAGGGCCTGAAAGCACTCAAATCTCATATAGTAGAGTGTTTCCTTTGTAGGTCGAGAAAATGTACAGGGAAATGTAATCCGTCTTAACCAAGCGATTCAAATACTTAACATTGAGAAATGTATACAAATCCAGATCAATATTTAAAAATGATGAAATTAGGGGAAAGTCAATCATTAAAGCAGGAACAAAGACAACTGTTACGCTGCAGGCAATAAAAATCTCCAGAAAATGAGCGTGGGTTTGAACCTTACCATAGTGTTAGGGTCAGATGGTGTGTCCTTGATGGATTATACAGTAACCCATTTAACCAAATCAAAAACTTATTTGTTATGCTTGGGTTGCACAGGGTAATATAAATCTACATAGTATAATATGGGTATACACGATCCTTCGGTAATGCACGTGGGTGTGTGTCATATTCCATATATTGCACCTTGGAGTAAGTGGTATTAAAAAGGTGTTTCATTTTAAATCGTCACAAGAGGTGTACGTCCAACAACAGCGTCAACTTCTGTGATGGCATTATTTTGTAAGCTACTACAGAATTGAACTGAGCTACATTTGAGGCCTTTATTTGAAGTAAAATGATCCATAGTTCAAAACAGTCTTCATCAAAGTGTTTAAAATACTTTGCTGCTAAGCAGAAAGAAAGTTCAAACAATTTTCGCTGTCTCTTAATATTAGAATATATTATTGAAATGTACTCGCAATTATTTATTTTATTTTGTTTTACAAATCTTTTTTTAAAAAAAACATATGGTACATGTCCTTTGATTGTGGTAAAAAAAGGTGAGACTCATCATCATTTCTGAATATGATTGTGATTATGAATTTGATAAGGCTGATCAAATATACATTATGGGAAGACACTATTCCTTGTGAATTAAATGTTTTTCTTTTGTTGCCGTAGGGACTGAACTCAAGGAATGTTTCACTATTAAAGCAAAGAAGCTATCCTAAAGACTGATGGGACATTCAGACTATTACAGTCACTCATTAAAATAAGGATTTTCAACTCAATGTTTTTACAAATGTGAGACTGCTATGTAGTGCACATGGAAGAGATGATAGACTGTGTATTACAAAAATCTAATTTCATTTAGGGGGACTGACTGAGATATAAACACACTCTTCAAAACACTGACATGGGATCTTTGGCGCCCACAAAGAAGAACTGACCTGTTTTTGTTTCTCTATTAAGAGTACCCAATTATTTGACCTCGCTCTTCTCCCTTAGAATGTTTCCTCACCTTAGCAACTCCCCACAACAGCTCAGAAGTACTGAAGCTCCTCTACATTTCTTAGTATAAAATTAATTACTGGACTTGTACTTTTCAAATGTCAGTTTGATGTATTTTATAATCAGGAATTCCTGATGCTTGTGGATTCTCATTTGCTTAATCTGCATGACCGAAATAGTTCCCCTATCTCTTGCTTCTTTATGTCTAAATCAATCTTTAAAATCTCAGGCAATGGCAAACTAGTTTCTGTGCTACTTTAAAAACAAGCCATGGATTTACATAAATCAAGAAAAAGAATTAAACAGGTGGACATGGTTTTCCAGCAGCAACGTCTGCAGCACAAATAAGCTTGTTGCACAATAAATACTAGTCAAGGCTTTAATTAGGAATTCAATTGCAGTTGGAAACCACTTGCCTCCAGTGAAATTGTCCCATTTAACATTTCTATCTACAGTTTTAATCACCGCCATTGTTTTCCTTTGGCTTGCATGTTGTTTTTGATTTCTATTTAGTTCCTCCTTTTTAATTTACATTTGTGAGCTCAGGATGTAATTGATCCAGTGAGTGCATATTTGTATTGCTTCTTATACCACACACATGAAAAGAACAAAGGTGGTTACAATTGATAAATATTTCCACAGACACACAAGGGCTTGGCACTGGGACATTAAAACAACTCTGGGGCTTGAGCGTTAAAAAATAACAAACAAAAAAATCAATTTATAAATAGAATGACACATGTCACGTGTTCAGATATTTGATAACTTATAAAGTCATCTATTGTTCCATCAACATGTCCCGTTATAGTCATTATACAGCTTTTTATAGCCCAGGGCGGAGGGGTAATGACATTTTTTGGATGTATGTCTTCAACCAACAAATTATATGTATGGGGGGTGTGCACAAAGCTGATCACCAGGCCCCTGAACATATTGAATGTTTGATACACCTGTTACATATGTTGTTATCGACACTCCCATATTTAAAACAGTAAGCCATTCAACTAGTATACTATTAAGTGTATTAGTAAGACAGACACTTGTGTTTTGCTTTGTGTTTTTTTTTTGTTTTTGTTTTGCTCAGTATCTAATGCACTTATTACCAATTAAGCCCTCCTCCTGCACTGTTTCTGGAGTATTCTGTTACTGTTGCTTTCAATTGGTGGTAATTTGACATCTACTTTTAAACAAACTCCTCTAATTGTTTCTAATTTGGATTTTGCAGCACATGGCAGCTTAAACCCTGCAGCACTCTTGTCAGGCTACTGGACCTGTCTTTTGCACTGCTATCCTGGATGAAGCCGAAGCAGTGGCATGCTGTCTCGACACTCCAACACGGATCACACAGCCAGGAGGTGAGTCTGAAATGACCTCTGAATGAGAGGCAATTAAATAATACAGCGTCCATTGCTGCCCACGAGGCTGCACAGTCAAGGCCTTGATGCACTAGAATAGTACTAGTATTATTATCAGACAGGGTAATCTTCTATGCCAGTAGCCTATGGACAGGACTGAGCTACAGATTTCTGATATACGACCTATTGGAATCTTGCAGACAATTGCCAGTCATGGGATCTTAATCTGTGATCTGACTGGATGATGCCATCCATGCCCACTCTTTAGGTGACTTAAATCTATCTTGATTAGATTTCAGCAACATGCAATTTTTCAATATCAAACATGCCACGTGTACAATGCTTTAAGACATTGACTTCTGTACTATCACTACGACTATTAGACCAAGATAATGCCCAATAATGATTTATTATGTTACAAAAATTGGCTTAATTGTTATTTAAAATGTCTAATTTGTGGGTTTATTTACCTTTAAAATGCTTTGATTTCCTACCATTTTGCTTCTTACTATGTGTCCTGATTGGTGGATGAAAGTTATGAAGTTTCTAATACTCAATAATTATTTGATACAAAACAGGAAATATTATCTCCATTTAAAACCTCATATTTTCAAATACAAATTTAAAAGCAAATAACTCCTGTTAATTGTATTATAATTTCTGTTTTCCAACAATTTCAAAAATGTGTTATGCGAAAATTTACATCTTGTGTTAATAAAATTGGTGTTAAAGTTGCTCAATATACATCTGCAGCAATAGTTTTAAACTGAAACTGAGGTGAACAGAAAACATTTGTGTCCTACAAGGGATTCTTTAGGCTCCAAATCTAGCGTTTACCCCAGAGTCTAATCACAGAATGTTGCACATGTGCTAAAGGGGGGCTTGTCTCATGAGGCAGCACCTGGAGGAGCTGAAATAGATATGATAGATACCGAAGTGATTGCTTTTTGGAAAGCATTGCTGTGATTGGATGAGGCTTCATTATAACTTATTGTCATTATCCACACAAAGGTATATATAAAGGTAGATATGTCAGCTAATCATAGCAAAATAGCTTGCATTTAAAAATCCAACAGACAAAATCCATCAATTACGTCAATTAAGTATTAGCACTTCTCCTGAAACTCACCACTGTGATGTGTATTGCAGTCCTAATTAGGCAAACACAGGACATCAATTCTACCAAACAGACATTATCTCTATATACATATCCAACAGAGTTTGAATTTGTGCATGCTATTATCTGAGGAGACAGGCACATATGTTTCTTGCAAAGTTTTGACATTGCATTTTTGGATGTTTTATCCCTTTTAAATGAATCTTTTTTTAAGAGAAAAACTAATTTGCGAAAAGGAGAACACCTAGAATTTGTTTTTCTTCCGTATGGGATACATACTCTAAAAGGATAAACCTCAAAAAAACATTAATTTGAAGGTAATTTTCTTTGACCCAGGATCGACCCATCATTATTACTTAAATTACAACTTAAGCATCATCTTGCTCTATAGAGTGTTCCCTACACTGATTGAATTTTACCCCAGCATGATGACTAGATACTATAATAAAAATCATTGTAGTTCTTAGATGACTTTACATTATAACTAACTGCATATTTTTCTGAATATGTGCTAAATTCTTAATATGTACATTTATGTCTCATATTGTTTTGACTGTAATGATGCTTGTGTTCAAACTAACTTTCATTTTACAAGTCACATGATAATAAAAAATAAAAAAAACACATGACTGTTGCACTACAAAAAAAAAAAAAAAAAGCATGCTGTACAATCAGTCAACAACTGATGAGACCAAACAAATCTCCTCTTCAGTCTGGTTTTTATTTCTATTGAGAAATTCAGGCCTGATTTAAATTTATGGAGCCATAACTGTACTGCCATAACGATCATGGCGGGGCCATCGTTTTGATTTAATCCAGTCCATTGTGTGAAACAGCCTTAATTTGCCTCTTTTATGCGCTATGCCTTTAAAGAAGGTCTTCCATTCGCCAAAAATTGACTGTGAGAATTGTAAGTAATGGCGTGACATGATCACACTCACTTTCCGTAGTTAATCCTTCAGTAGGGTCAGGCGCTTTCCCTGCTCAATGACTCATTTGATTGTCATCCACCGTGCACAAAAAAATACGAAGCCTTAAGCGCTGTCTGGTAAGGATGACAGGCAGTCACACTGCTGAGCTCTGCGCAGGAATAACTGAGTTAGAGAAGAGCTGCTGGCACTGTAATAAAGCGTTTAATGGACAGACAGCCTCTTTTACCTTCCTTGGGGTAACACTAAATCCCTTTTTATTGTAGTTTGCACAGATGTTAGTGAGTTATCAATTTCTCTAATCACACAAGAAGTTGGCACATCCATCTTAAGTTAGAAGACTAGCCCGTTCTGTTTTGAAGAACCATTTTTTTTCTTCTTTATTCCTAATAAGCTTGTGTCAGTTTCAGGTCACTTTCACCAATACAAATAGAATTCAAACAATAACGCGTATATTGTCTCCTAATGAGATTTGTGTAATTATATCCCTCAGGTCACATTCATTTTATAGATGAACTTGTACTTTTCTCTGATCTATTTGAACTTCTTTTTCAAAACTAATACCTATACAACTAGAAACATATATCGGTATAGTTTTATAGGCTTTTTCATATGGTTAGTTTCCAGATGAACCCTGTTCAAATAAAAAATAACTTGTTCCCTTTTAAATTCACATCACATTCAGATCATTTGATTTTGCTGGTTTGCTTATACATTTTTCGATCAGATTTTGCATTAATGTTGCGCCGAAACAAAGAGATTGATTTGATTAAAACAAAGCCTGAAGAGGACTATGTTTGTTTGGATTTTCATATATAGCATGCTTTCAAATACATTCAGTTACACTCAGTTTGAAATAAACTGCCCAAATTAACCAAGTGTGAATGGGCCTTACCCCCACCCCCCCAAAAAAAAGGAACTCCGTCATTCAAATTAAAGAGAGAGAGAGAGAGAGAGAGAGAGAGAGAGAGAGAGAGAGAGAGAGAGAGAGAGAGAGAGAGAGAGAGAGAGAGAGAGAGAGAGAGAGACTACTACTGTCTATGTCGTTATGGAAAACCAAGGGTATTGGCATGGATTTAATGCATACAGACTCTGGATGAAAATAGGGAACACTTTAGTTTGAATGCCATTACCCAATATATATGTATTATTCAAATGTGCATCCATAATAGGTAGCAGTTAAATCAACCACCAGAGAACATTCAGGTCCCGTGAGATGTTTCTCTTTGGTTTTTTTTTTTAAATAATGATTTTTAAATATTATTATCTGTAGGAATTAGTAGTATAAACTACATACAGCAGAAGATATACAAATCATGATGCCTAGTTATAATGCAACATTATTGGGATAATTAAAGCATACAGCATGTTCTATTCTTTAAGACATGCTGACAGAAGGTGCCCTGATAGACATTGTGTGATCTACATAATAGCGTGTGAAAGCAAAGGTGAAACAGTGTTTCCTTTCTCAGTTTACACTGTGACTGCACAGCATGAGATAGAGCACTTCAGCAACGCAGAACTCAAACGAGTTCAAACTGGAAGCATGACAAGAAAGGCCTTTAACACAGTAATGTGTACAACAACGCTTTATAATCCTCTGTAGCATGTTCTGGAATCCAGATTGAAAGGAGGACACATACGGTCTGTGATTTCATCTTTTTTTTTTTTTAACAGTAAATGGAAAATAATTTTACCTGGGAAATTCAACTTTTAATGCTTGACACAAAAAATTCGAGAGAAAGCCTGTCGCTTTAAACACAACGAGGTTCTAAACGCTGCAACTTCTAGAATGCTAGGAAAGGTCATGCAAAGTTCAGAATGGGATGAGTGATTGCTACATTGAGGGGGTCTGTGGCAGGGCCTTGTTCTTTTCTGCACTGCTGATGGGTTCACAGCGGTAGTTGAGTTTTGATGGATTGGCAGCCAGTTAGAGGAAATGTTCCCTCTGCCACTGGGGCTCCAGCTGAGCTCGCTCCCTCGGGTGGAGGTGAAACGAGGGGGCAGGGTTTAAGGGCAGGACATCCTATGACCTGGTCAACAATGCGAGTCATGCCGTTTGTTTGGAACAGCGCCTTGTTGTACCTGGCTTGATACAAAAGACTTTACCAGCAGGGGTGGGCTACCAAAATAAACATCAAAGGTTCACAGTGTCTAGTCGTTTGTGCATGTAAATTTACTGCTCCCCAGGGCCCCACTGTAAATGAGATGGTCTGTCTCGGTTGAGTTTCCTGGTGAAATAGTTTTTGATAAATAAATCACAGACTTTGGTATGTTAACTCTTTAACATCTGACAACAGACACAAAGCAATGAAAAGATACATTTAAGTATGGATTGTCTTACCCTTTTGGAAATTGTATCTTACTAATGCTAGTTATAAAGTTGATACAAAGCATTGGAAAGCATTAGAAGGCTAATTCTATCTATCTATCTATCTATCTATCTATCTATCTATCTATCTATCTATCTATCTATCTATCTAAACATTATATATATTGTAAAAGTAAAGCTTTGTGCTTATAATAAATGTCTATACAGTACATTTTACTAAAACAGCTCATTGAATTAACCCCTACCCTCCCATGATAAGCCACAGAGTTGTTTCAGAGTATTTTACAGCACTGGGTTACATTGAAATCTTATTTTTAGGGGTCATTTTTTGATTCCCCAGAGCTGTAAAATTTGAAAATCAAAAAAATAAAACCAGCTGTGTGTTGATGAAATCAACCCTCTTTTGTTATCGTTTCCTACTGGAAATAAACCATTCTGCTGATTAAAGGCTCTGTGACAGGCAAAAAAAAAAAAAAAGTTCGTTGAATTAGCACGAAATACGACTTGTCAGAAAATTCTTAAGATTAAAGAATTTTTTTTTAAAACTTTGCTGAAATGTTTTTTTCAAAGTTAAATGGTCCCTTTGAGTAAGTTGGCTTATTATCAAAACATTTAAAACTAAATTTCTTTTTTGTTGTTGTTGCTCTACATATGATCCATTAGAGTTAGAAAAACAAAATTGATAGGAACGCACTGGAACACCAAAATAAACCCACTCCATAAATCATGCTTCATGGTCAAAGTTAAGTTGCAACAAGTGAACAATTTCATTTTTCTCAATATAAATGTAAGGAAAGGCTTAGTATATTCCCACGTCCTGCTTTTCTGTTCTATTTATAAAGCATGAATTTCCTCTCACTGTTATATTAGATGTGAAAAAAAAAACACACACACACGATTGACCCAAAGGGTGACTGTTGTTAAGTTCTTATTTCTTTTCATTAAAAGAAGGTGATAGATTTATTTATTTTTCGTGGGTAATGTTGAAGTGGCTCACTGGCTTCCAGAAGAATGTATTGCGCTCCTCGGATGAAATAAGGCCAATCAGAGGAATAATGAGGAGGGTAATATCACTGCAGAGAGTCTGATTGGGTTTTCGTCAAATCAGCCAACCTTTTTTCAGTCATTTTTTTCAGAACCCTTTCTCTTGTCCGGAGTGGGTGTTCCGCCACCCCCCTGCCCCTCCCCTCCTATACCCCATTTCAGTCACCCTGAGAAGGGAGTAATTGGGATGCAGTGTGTAGAGTATGTTGACATTAATGTTCGATAAACATTCTTAAAGGGACAGACTACTGTTAAGCTAGTTCATAGTTAACGATACCACTCAGAGATGCAGTTTGAAACCGCATCGTCCCTATCACCCCATGTGTCTGAGACCTAATTAGCTATTTATTTCCCAAGAGGAATAATAGAATAGGGACACTACATGTTATATTTTTATAAAATGTTTCTCAGTTGATGCAGTAGAATAAGATGAATAAATAGCAAATCCTCACACTTTCAGCACATACAAAAATCAAAACAAAGATATCAATAGAACACATTTAAATATTTGGTAACACTGTTTAGTAAGTGTCTGTAATTTGTAACTAAAACTAGCTTCATACATAATTAAAAGCAAATGAAGTAAAACTCAATGCCGCGTGTATTCATATTAAACCG